>NW_024065967.1:0-14992 GCF_011947395.1 Colletotrichum karsti
CTCTTCGTGGCAAAAAGATCATCCACAGGAGGGAATTCCCGCCTTCGGCGTCATAGTCGAACAAAACGCAGATCAACGCAGCGCAACCTGATCGAAGCTCGTCCTCCTCGTCGGCAATGATGACGCCCACAACCCCTCCATCCTCGGCCGGAGTGAACACCAAGAGAGGACGAACCACTAGCCGACGGGCAGCCAAATTGCGGGCAGAAAGGCCGCGTCGGGTTGCCGTTCAGGTCGCCGAAGCAAAGCCCGAAGGGGGAGAAACACGACGAGTAAACCAAACCGACCAGCAGCAGGCCAGGCGCCGCTCCGCCCTGGGCTCGGATCGAAGAGCAAACGTAGCACGTACGTACCGAACATGCAGATATGTGACGAGCGGAAGAAGGCACGCATCTATCTCGGCCTCATTCCGAAGGCTGGTGGAGAATCGACCAAGTACCGACGTTGCATTTGGCGTCGCGGGCTACACGAAATATGCTCGTCTTTGCGACTTTGCAATGGTCGAGAGGGCAAGGAGTCGAAAGCGGCTGCGGCGGCTCTCCGATGAGTTTCGGTGGTCAGCACCGAGCAATCACCGGGGAGGCCAGGAGGTTGGTACGGTCCGGTCCAACGACAAGCTGCTTTTTTCTCTCCAAGAGGCTGATCATAAAGAAGGGGCTGGGTCAGTACATAATCCGATGGACACTGACAAGCATCGTGGGAAGGAAGCCTCTCCACTTGCTGATCCCCAACGCAACCGCGTGCTTTATTCCGCGTGGCTTTCGATGACAACCCGCAGCGGGTATTCGTAGGTTTGGTGCGGACTGCGGAAGCAACAGCCATGTATCTGAAGTCGCACCGGGGCCGCCTTTCCGCGAAGGCTGGGTTTCATTTTAATTATCTGGCCGTTTGAGGAGCGCTTCATCAAGGGACCGTTCAAGGCCCACGGGGATGATGCCCCTCGTCTTGGACCAAAACATCCCCATCTTGTCTTTCCTTTTTGCGACCCGCTGATGTTGGTGCTCGATTGTTCAATCAAAACGATGCGGCACGCATCGATCGACTGACACGCTGGAATCGACCCCAGTGGACAATGGCAAAGCCGTTTCATCGAGCGCGCCTTGCGCGAGCTTCCAACTCCCAACCTCCATCCCCCAGGTCAGTTCGTGTACCTAATTACATAAAGCAAGCTGGTACGGCCCGTTGAGGGGCTGTCGATGCGCGTGCGGTTCAGAGGAATCCACGACACGGGGACAGGGCAGGGCCCATCGGAGGGCCTGCAAACCGTGGACCATGTCCCACTCGTCACCCTGGAAAGGGCGAGACGCCTGGGTTATGGATCACCGTCCTTTTGGCGTGTTCGATGATGTTGGCAGTCAACGCTCAAAGGTGAGGAAATGTGCAAACCTATGCGTGGTTAAGGCGCTTAAGCACATCCCGACTTCGATTAAAGACGCCGATTCCGTCCTGGGCGGCACGGCGACGGTGACGGCGATGGTGACGGCGACACGCCCATCTCATGGCACCATCGTGGCCCAACGGCGGCCGACCTCTCTCGCTTCTTTTCCTCTCTTGAGGGTACGGAGATATGTTGGCGCTTGTAGCCAACATCAGCTTCTTTGGCCCACCGAGTGACAAGGCTCTGGGCCCCCGAGTCCGAGTCAATTGACCCCTCTAGCCGACCGAGGAGATTGACTCGAGAATCGAGATGATTGTATGCGTCCAGGCTGTTTAGCGAGGCGGCACAGCAAAGCCAACTGCAACTGGGCTGGGCTGGGCTGGGCACACCCACCAACGTTAGATGAGCTGTTGCGCAAGTGTGTACTCTATAGAGTTGGACCCGGGAGTCTGGTACCGCTATTGCAGGATTACGTCCAGGGTTCCGCGCCTTGTTGGTCAGCTGGCTTCGGAGATTTTGCTGTTCACTGCTCTTCGTGTCCGCCGTTGACTGCTTGAAAAGGGAACAGTCTAATTAACGTAATCACCTCGTGCTTTTGGGAAATGTGCGGTTCCCCCGTTGTGCAACGAATACAACGTGTGACCGCGCTGTGCCGCGTTCGTGCCGCCGTCGACCTGCTTCTTTGCCAAAGTTGTGTGTGATCAGCAATAACCTGCAGATTGCAATCGTATCTGAGGCCATTTCCAACATTTGGTACACGGGTGGATTGGTACCGCACTTGGTATCAACTAAGCCAGGGTCCGGGGTAGGTGTGGCATGGCATCCGGGCTCGGTAGTTCTTCCTACTTCAAGACTTGCAGCCTTGTTTCCGTCGGCCTCTTGTTGGCACATCTGTACCGGTTGAGAGAAGAGCGACTGCATTGTGATCGGCGACTAGAAAGTCCAGGCAAGCCTGTGGTTGTGTGCCCCTGAGAATCAATGCCAAAGCGTTACCTCTGTCAGCGGATGGCTCCGTGAGGAGTCTTGTTGCGAAAAAGTCACGTCCAAGGTAAATCGGTAGCTTCCGGGCATAGTCGGATTGCCGATAAGTGTGCTATTTCCCTGGAACATTATGATGGGTCTGTAAATCCGTTTCGTGCGAAAGCCCGCTTCTGCTTCTAGAATGTTGTCCTCAACCGCAGCCCTTTCATGTTGGAAGTCTCAGACTCAGGAGCTGGCAATTGCCGACAATTGCTGGAAACGCCCCTCAGGGTTGATCCATGTTAGTATGCCCACATGTCGACTCCCTGGAATGATGCTCAGCCACCGTGGCATTCTCGAATGTCCTCAATAAATTGGCTGTTTTCGGGGGAAAACCCATTCAGAGGTGCTGGTATATTTCAAAATGCGTCGGAATTCAGTCAGAGATGGGCCAGAAAAGCCAACATGTGACGAGTCCAAGGCTTGAATCTTAACAAGGGCGACGTCAACCGCCTGGAAAGGATGTAAGCTGCGCGTCAAAGTGAACGCCTGTTCATTTCGGCGATGTAACCAAAGTAATTTGTACACGTGAAGCGGTATAGTACGGCCAGATATGTCGTGAGTTATCAGCCATGGTATGAACTCCATCCTGTTGATTCGAATTGTTGTTGGTGGGATGGGAACGAACAAGATGACTCGAAAAACATCAACCGTCTGTGTCATCGACGAAAGTCCCCCTAGACCTAGCTAATGTCAGTGCAAAAGTCCCCGTACACCGCCGGCCATGTTCGGATAAAGTTTGGCGCCGTCCATGCCGTCCAATGTCTTCAGCAATGTAGGGATTTTGGACTCAGGCAACGCGAATCTTGGCCTTCCCATTGCTCTGGTGTCGGTTCCGCCATGCCGCAATCATGGCTTTCCAGGCAAAAATAGGAGGTGTGTCGTCCATCTGCTTCGAGACAAGGATCCATGAGTCCAGCGAGCTGGGACATGCAGCAGCAGCAGCAGCAAGGGGAGGACGGAGGTGCTTGTAATCCTGTGATGCGCATCGTTCTCGTCGTACGTGGTACGGAGTGCAGAGTACAGATACCTCGGGTTGGTAAGCCCGTTCCAACTCCAAGGGCCCCCTTCGAGGCCCACTTCCTTCTGCTCATCTTCCCTTCCGCCCAGGTAAGTGACTCAGGTGACGGACTAGTGGCGGTGTCCGGGGTCTCGTTGGCTGCTCCAAGTTCCAAGTCCGGTGGCGCCTGAACCAGATTGTCGGGTCCCGTAAGCTCAGGGGTCAAGGGTCGACAAGCGTCACCACCGCTGCCAGCTCATCTAACCCCGACGTCAGCCTCAGACATTACCGCGGGCCCTGTTGCGTATTTGTATGCGGCACTGACCGGAAGAGGCAAAGGCATGGAAATATCGCCAGCTACGGCCAATCACCCGGGGGAGGCCTAGACGGTAAGCACCCGTTGCCTCGGTCGAACGGTACCGTGCTAGATCGTGGGCTCAATCTGAAGTGCTGAGCTCTCGGGTCCATTTGGGGGCTAGGGATGTACATATCCCTCGTCGAATCTTCGGGCTGGAGACCAAGTGAAACAAAGGACAAGGGGAGCCAGGGACTGGAGATGTACTGCATTGGAGCGCATTAGCCGCTCATCAACCAGTATCCATCTCGTGGGAATGATACTGCTTCGCCAATCGATGCCAGCCAGTTGGAACCGCAACATGTTGTCTCATTAAAGGTACCCGGCTCAAAAGGGTGATTGCAGCGGTCTGGTACGTTCTTGGCTACAGCCAACGCGACTCTGGCAGTATTCGAATCCGACGGGGCGATATTCGTGTTCGAAGGATAGGCTTTTGCTTGTTAGGTTTGCGTCTGTCTATGGAGACGTCGGCGGCTTGTTGCTCAAGATGGGGCGAAACTCGACCGTAGCAGGCGACGTGCCTTGCCGCGGAATCCAGTGGTTGCATGATGTGATGCAATGCAGAGAGTCGTTCCGGAGTGCCGGGAACACAGTGTGGTGTTGTCGAGCCTTGTTTTCTTCCTCGACACCGCTCCTCAAGGATTCGAGGGGCCACCAACAGACTGCGGTGCAAGTGGTCTGGTGGGTGGGTGACATTGACTGTCACACGCGATGTAGCAAATGTCCGCGAAGGAACGGGATGCTGGCCACCAAAGCTCACGGAATCCCATGGATATGATGGTACCCTGGCACGAGGGTCATGAGAAGAACACCATCTTTCGAGATCGCTGTTTGGTCGGGGTGGTTCCCCTCAAGATGGTGTTCGTTGCGTGACCCAGCTCCTCGTCAGGCTTCAAGGGCACAGCGAAATTTTGGCCATGTAGCTCTCCGTGTCTCTCATGAAAGCCGAGTTCGAGTTTTGGACTCGTAGGGACACAGAGCTGAGCGTGTTTCCGCGTCATGTTGCAGCCGAAAGGGTTGGCCTCGATGCTGCAGTCGACAGCAGATGTCATGGGTAGTTAGGAGGGGGGAGGACGAGAATTCCGGGAAGCTGGGTGCTCCGACGTCACCCCTGTAGAGGAGAAAGGGCGGTACGTATTTTCCATTGCGAAAGTACCTTTCCCTGCCTCGATGCCGATGAGAGTGAGTGGCACAAAGGCGTCGTGGTCATGGGCTCTGCTGGCTTGCAGGTTCGCAGGCGGTTTTTCTGGCTGTGACCAGAAACTGCCGTAGTCGGGCCGGCTAGCTCCCGCCAAAGGAAGTGGTTTCGTTGTAAACGACAGCTATCGCCTCTGGTCTTAGGAGGAATGGTCGTTTTGGTAGTTGATTAGAGACAGACCAGACCGTTCGCCTAGAATGTCTCGGGCAAGCAGAAGATGATGGAGGGATGTTGCATAGGTATTCGTTGAGAGTAGAAAGATTCCCCGCCAGTATCTTAACCTGGAAAGATGGATGTATGTACTATGCAGTACCAGCACGGACGGACGCTAGCCATGGGTAGTCGACACCATCACGGTAATAACAAGAAGAATGACCGAGGTGCCATGTTGGACCAAGCAAGTGGACTTGAGAATAGGTGGCCTTTGTTGCCATTGCTTACGCCGGGTCTCTTTGTCTATAGGTCGCGACCGAGATGGTGGTAAAGAAGACACACATTGGGATATTGGTACCTGTACTTGGCGGTCGCTTCCGCTAATTAGTAAGGTCCAATGGCATGGACCGTTTCTTGATCTTCCCGTCGCGACGGGACTTCCTTTTCTCTGCGGAAAGCCTTCAGCGGCTTCCGCGAGAGACGAAGTACAGGGTTGTGCATATCGGCCAGTGGCGACTGGGCCGACGTGTGATCGGGCGGATTGCAAGCTCGGTGAGTCGGTACCGCGGGATGGAAATCAACGGGATGTGGTTCGTTTGTTTCGTTGCTGATGTTGCACTCGATTGGCCTGGGCTAGCTAGCAAGCTCTTGACCATCACAGCAACCGCTGGCATAACGCGACGTTATCATGGATTGGCTTATTTGGAGGAGTGTGACACTGGAATTCGCCCGCCTTTGCCAAACTCTGGTCAACAACTGTAATCGCAGCGATGCCACATGCACCAAGTAGCGTACCTATCTATCCGTAGGAAGACGATTCTGGAAGGGCGTAAACGTTTTCCTTCCTCCGTACTCGGTACTGCGTACCCATTCAACAGATGACAAGGAACCAGGGGACGGGAAAGAAACATTTCTCACCTTCTGACCCCGGTAGCAGAGCCACATGTCGGAGGGTCAATCACAGTGACACGCATTTGCAGCGTCTGGAGAAAAAAGGAGTCGAGACCCATGCCTAATGTAAGGGTGAACTCTGTAGTGCGTAGCGTGGTCTGCAATGGCGCGGTGGTCTTCGCGCATGCTGCAGCCCTGGCGTTGAGGGGCAGGATATCCGGACTGGAGAAGACGTAACATGGAGTTGGAGACGAGAGAGGTGCGGTGTGATGGTGGCTGGGAGGTGCATTTGCGCAAGTGACATGTCTTGAACCTACGGCAAGGCAATACCGGAACTTCTCGATGCCTTGGATGTATACAGATGAGATGAGGTCGAGGTCGAGGTCGAGGTCGAGACATGTCTTGCCCGAGCTTCAGTCAGTGAAGTTTAACTGCTAATTGGCCGCAGGAAATAGAAATAGCTCGTACTCAGAAGGGACGATCATGGGCAACAGCCAAAATTAGAACGAAATTATTCGGACTTTGCCGCGCGCCTGCAACAAAGATAGATAGTTGCTAGCCAAAAGCCCAAGGCAGGAGGTATTGCTGCGAACGAGAATGCCAGGCCAGATACAACAGAATCAAAAAAGGCAAACAAGCCGGTATGTGAGGATGAGTGTTTCTCCAAGACGTGGTTGAAGGGCAGACAGTTAGCACAGATGATTTGGAGAGGTTCTCCAATTGCTCTGGGAATCGAGGTTCTGCTGCCGGCCTCCTGGCGTTACTGACTTGCTTCACACAAAAGACGCACAAAAAATTAGGAAAATAAGTCGAGGCGAGGTCGGAAGGACTGAGATATGCAGGCTGGGTTGTATGTCCCTCACTTATGCCGTGACACTGGGCTTCTCAAAAGATTCCAGGATGTTTCACCGAATCAGGCACCTCGGGAGGTATGGAGGCGCGGGAAGAAACACAAGGGGCCCCAGGAAAACCTCAGATGGCTTGCAGGGAATCTGATGAAAGAACCTCTGGCTGAAGAAGAAAAGACGGCTGGACAGGGTGCTTACCCCCAGTTGTCCGTAAGTACTCTGTACTCTGTACTCCATCCGTACGGACACTGCAACTCTGTCAGGGAGGCCCAAGACAGGTTGAACGGGCACTAAAAACCGCCTACTTACATGCATTGGGCCCCATGTCTTTCTTGTCTTGCCCTACGCAGTACGGATACGCTGCAAGAAGTACGGAGTATGCCTGGCCGAGGAGGGTGACGGAACATGAAGGTTGAGGTGGGAATCTGAAATCTGCGGGCGGATACCCTCCCCTGACTCTCCCCCCACCAACCTACCCTACTGGTAGACGTACAGTAGCGCAATGTACGAATGGAAGTAGTCTGGTGGTCTGTATGGCCAAGGTATGCTTTCCATAGAACGCGAGCTTGTGGAGGAGGGACGAAAGTCTGGGAAGTGTGAGAAAATATGGCTTTGAGACGTCCCTATTACTCGAGTGGCGCTGGGTGCCGGCCCTAACTCGGTTCAGGTAAGATGGCTACTTGGTAGACAAGTCAAGCCAAGCTCCTCCAGAGCTAAGGTGCTCAGTAAGGCAAGGCAGAATGGTTCCTTACTCTTAATGGCAAGGTCTGGCGGACGCCCAATGTGCCTGGACACCTTCCAACGTTAGGTCGAACATGGATGGGGCAAGAGGTTCGAGGCATGAAATTGGGAAAGTCGGAGTAGGATGGGAAGAAGGGACAACCTGCCCAAGTACTACTCACTATGTGTGCGAGTAGACGACGAGGGAAGGGTATGTAGGTAGGAAGGGGCTAGTCACGGTTTGGATGGAACATTACAGAATACAAAGCACTCACTCAATCTACGGATACCATCCAATTGCTAAATAAAAATCAGCGCCCCGGGAGACGGGTTCCCAGTACGAATACTTTACTCCTCTTTGCAAGTTGCCGTCATCCCACATTTGACTCCTGGTCGTCCGCAGCACGCAGCATTTGGACCGCAGTCCAACGGGCGAATTGAATTACACTACGCCTATTTGATTTCGCAGGTGGATGCAGCCCCATGTATTGAGTACGACTTTTCCCTCCTCGACCTTCTCCCGCTCAATATTGCTCAAGTATCCGTCCTCTTCCTTACCTATACCAAGCTATCTATCTACCTGCCTACGCAGTACTGTCAACTCTCAATAGATTGTCGGCCGCGCTATCATACACGAGGCATCAGGCCGGGGTTGTGTGAGATTGCAAACAAGGTAAGAGACCTTTGCCCCTACCATTACCGTGCCTCATTCAAATTCCACCTGGGCCTTGCTTGATACTCAGGAGGAAAAGCAAAGAACGGCAGTGACTTGGCAACGGGGAGACAAGACCAAACAAGATCAACGGCGGTAAGACAGAACCTGGCTTATGGAACCTCGAACCTCGCCCTGCACCGAGGAGAGAGCACGAGGCGAGGCATTCATTGCACTCTACTCTCCTGCAGGCCTGTCATCTCCAGCTCCATCCATCGTCATATTGACACCCACAGGGGGCATAGAACTTGTCCCCAAGCCTCAGGGGGCGGGCAGCGATGGATCTGTTGGAATATTCCAATCGCAGCGCACGGAACGGGAAAATGCGTTGGTCTGGATGGCAGGCGAGGAGAGAAAAAAAAAAGGACAAGAAACCCACTAACTCTACTTAACAGTAGAAACTCCCCCCGAACCACGACAGGCCGAAATCGAGCAAGTACTGTGTCTGAGCTGGACGATATCCAACCTCACTTTACACACCCACCCGGACAACAAACCGACGATACCATTTTGACTCGATTCTTCACCATCGCCGTTTAGCTGGCTCAAATATTCTCTGTCTTACTCATTGCCCATCTACTCTACGAATACGTGAGCTACCTTGTGTAGCCTCGCTTTACCTACGAGATATTCATTCGTATGGATACCCACCTTGCATAATACTCGACACTACCTCGACACCACCTCGCATTTTGGGGACTCGACAGCGCATGTACACCCGCAGACGCACTGCATCGTTCAATCCTCTCCGCTCCGCGTCTTCGCAGTGGACAGACGGGGACTTGCTGGAGCTGTTGGTCACAAACATCGGCCGTTCTTGTTTGCGTCCAGGGTTCACCCCCTTCCAACGTTGCAGGACAGCACAGAGTCTCTTGGTGTCTACAACATCAGCAGGCGACGGGACTCACAGACCCTGCAATTAGCAACGCTGAGTACTGCCACAAAAAGTACCAATTGTACTGCTCAGGCTGGGAACACCCGGCTTTATTATTTGTGGCGTTAGACAGAGTGTGGACTTGACGTCCTGTGTCCTGTCCTGAACTGCCCAGAGCCGGAGGAGAGAAAAAAACCTTCCCAAGATCCTGGGCCTGGACGATTTCCTTCCTTTATATTACTCGATACATCCCGCCAGATCGCTGTTCCTCCCGCTCCCGCCCGCCGCTGAAACGAACCCGACCGACCCAACCAGTCCAAAGGGGCTCTCACCTCACCTCAACTCACCACCCACTCACCTCACCTCATCTCACCTCACATCACAGCGCATCGCATCACATCTCGTTTCGCCTTAACCTGCCTTGCGCATCACCACATCACCTCGCAGCGAACCCCGGCTTCGAACTCGACCTTCTACGCGACCTTGGACCGGACGCCGACCGCGATCTCGACTTACTTCTATTCTCCTGCGAGCCATTTCTTCACCATTACAGGCCCATTGACGGGACCCAGCCTCGTCGCTCACTTTGATCGACGACCCGGACTCGGACTCACTTTGAGTTATTTTGACACATCCACGCCAAGATATTCCGACGAGACCGTTGTCGAAACTTCAACCCCAACCCAGCCCAGCTTAGCCCAGCCCAGCCCAGCCCAGCCTGACCCGACCAACGGGTCTCGCCTCCTGCGACGCTGCTCATCGTTTCGCAGCCTATCGATTCTGGCCAATCTACACACGACGACGGAGGGGAAAAGGCCGATTACCGCAGCACCGGGCACCATCTGTACGACCTCTCCAAGTCGTTGTGCGACCCCAATCCGTCCCACGGTCTCCTAACTAGAAGAAGCAGACGGTCCATTTTAGCGACGTTGAACCTGTGAGTCTATGGTTTGCTTTCTTTCCTCGTCGTTTTGGCATGACCTCTCTCAACCATACCTCTGTTTTTGTCCATGTAAAGATTCGCGTCATAAGACACGAACAAGAACGCATTGGCATATACTACTACATCATTCTTCCGTCGCCGTCCCTGCTCCGTTGTTGGCCGTGATTTCGGCCGTTGGTATGCAGGTACACGTACTATCACGCTGTCAAGGCCCACTAAGCAGCCTTTCTTTGCTAACATGAGAGTCAAATTACCTTGATCCATGTTATGCTCATCCTTTCCGCCACTCCAAAGCGCAAAAGCCGAGTTACAAACAGCTCTCTTGCTGGCCGCACCTCTCTAGGCCAACCTGTTGGCTAGGCCATGAGTTGTTGTCCTCTGTCAGTGACCTGGACTGGCCTTTGGCGGACGACTGGGTGACGGGCTTGTGTCCACACACGCGCGCATGCTTGCAATTGTCACCCTGGCCATCAATGCAAGTGCTATGCCAGCTGCAAGCTCAAAATGCCGTCTTGCGTGTTCTAGCTGTTGGCAAGTATTGGTCGCAGTGGATATCTTTCCTGTTTTGTTTTCTCCCGTTGACCGGTGTTGGTGTTGGTGTGTGCTTGTGTGAGTGAGAGGGCGGCGTCAGTGTGCCAACCTCCTCAGGATACAAGAAGTCGTTCAAGTTACCAAGATTCCTCAAGGCAGGGAACAGATTTGCTTGCCCACAGCCGCTCATCACCCCCTTTCCTAGTGGTCGGCCGTTACATTTGTCGTGTGTTATTTCCTCTCTGTATCGGGACATCCTCACTCCAAGCCGTCCTTGTTTGGGTCGTATTCCCCATAAAAAGCCCGTCGTCGTGTTGGTTGTTGTTTCCCATGGATGATATCCAACTCATCGACTGGCAGCTTTCTTCACTGCGCTACCACCATCATCTCGCTCATTTCCCTACACGGCTCGCTACGCACACGCACATTGAATCGCCAACTGTCTTGTTCGTCTTCACACACCGTCCCCTTACTTCATGTTACAGACTTGCTAGTGTCACCTCGTGCTCCAGCCTTTTTAAACATCAGAAATCTTTGAGCACGCATAGCTGACTTACGAAGTTCTTGTCATATTTCATCTGCTGCTGATTCGGTCCCATTCTCGCATGGGTCACGACTTATCCGATTACGTTCCTGCGCTTTTACCGCAGCGATTCTTCGAGGCCGAGATACTGCACACATAAAGAGCAGCTATGGCTCAATACAGGTACGTAAAGTGCTACCGTCGTTGTAACGAAACTGGAGACGAGACGCTGACTAGACTGGCATTCGTCCTCGCAACAGTGGGAATCCGCATGATGCACCCAACTTCGAAGAGAACGGTCGCTTGTACTGCGGATATGGCAAAGGCAAATCTTTGCTGCCGATTGATGAGGTACGATAGCACTTCTTCTGTGTGGTCACCGAGACTAATGGGGCGTACAGCCTGAGAAAGACAGACTCGATATTTTCCACCAAGTCATCTTCCTCGCCAGGGGTCAGAAGCTCTTCGAGTCACCCCTTCCGGAATCAGCTCAGGTTCTTGACGTGGGGACCGGCACTGGCATCTGGGCGATTCAGGTCGCCGAGTAAGACGCCCGCTATCACGATGCTACGCTTGTGGCCATGTAGAGACTAACACCTGTTGTTCCAGTTCTTTTTGGGCCAATAATAATCCGACGGCAGAGGTGTATGGACTCGACCTTGCAAACATCCAACCCAAATTGTTTGTATTACCGACATGATTTGTGCTTCCGGTTCAGTGTATTGACTGATGTTGTCAGAATTCCCCCCAATGTTCATTTCAGCGCCGCCGACGTTGAGGCGCCCTGGCCGCGGCTGCCGCTGTTGGATATGGTCCATATTCAGCTGATGCTCGGCTCAATCCAAAATTGGCGAGAGATGTACAGGAAATCCTTCGAGCAGCTCAAACCTGGAGGATGCATCGAGCATATCGAAATCGAATGGAGATTTCGCAGCGAAAATGGCACTCTGGAGCCAACCTCGAAACTCACAGAATGGGGACAAAATCTGTCGCGTGCGATGCAAACATACGGAATGCCAGTGGACATTTTCGACGCAAAAGCCGAGCTCGAGGCTGTAGGGTTCACAAACGTCCGGCAGAAAGTGAGAAACATGCCAATCAATCCATGGCGTGACAACCCGGAAGACGATCTGATTGGTCAGTACTTCAATCTCGGTCTGACACATGGCTTCGAAGCCATGACACTCGCACCTTTCACCCGCATAGAGGGTTGGTCGAAGTCTCAAGTGGACGACTTGGTAGAATCTCTCAAACAGGAGATTGTACGGTTGAGCTTTCACAACTACTGTCAGCTGTGAGTCCCTGCGTGGAGATTACCGTCCCGTTTCGTTCTGTGTTTTGGTGCTAATTGTCTCGCGCAGGTTTGTCTGGACAGCGCAAAAGCCTGTCGATTAATGAACCCCATGGTCTTTAGGAGGGCGCTGGATTGCCGAAGGCCCAGGTCAATCATTCTTGTCCCATGTCTGGGGACATCCTAGGCCACCATCACAGTCGGCTCTATTTAGCAAATCTGCTGTTGTCACCCTCCCGTCGCTCCTGAGGGCCCGAAATGGGACGAGTCGGCCCTGTCACGTTTGACATCTTGCGAAACACCTTCCGTTAATTGGACCGATAGCGAATGCTTTCCTGTGTATACCACAATCGGCCTGTCGACATCTTCACCTCGCTGCTGAACGGCCCCCGAATGCACTCTCAAGGCGAGGCGATCCAATGTTTAGGGTCAATGTTTCTTCAGTTGCAATGACCTAGACCGAATCTCTCACCTTCAGAGACAACGCCAGGGTTTCCTCTGGATACAAACTGTCCAGGATTTCAGCAGCAGCCATACATGGAACAATTCTTGCTACACATCAACCTCTTTAGCGGCCGGGCTTTTGGCCACTTCCCGGCTGTACCAGATTACATCGGCTTGTCAAATTCGCTGGGACAGATGGGATGATGGCTGCAAACTTCTCGATCTGGATTCAGTGACTGTCCATCAGTTTAAACCGGGCTGCCGCAGCTGTGTACAACCGAGCACACACCGAGGTTCTCCCGCAAACATCGGCTGTCGCTGCGTGCCAGCACTGGCTGCCAAGAGGTCGTCGCAGAGTACCTGGGGACATGGTGGTTCCAATGGCTTTGTGGGCGAGCACAATGCGTTATTTCCGACGCCGTTACAATGCTCGGCTGAAGCGCCTCTATCCACCTCATACGGTATACCCGACAGTCAACCTGGCATCAACAGCGATCCATGCTGGGAATCACTACGTTGCGATGGAAGACACGGGAGAAGTTTAGCCAAGGCTGCTGTGCCTTTTACTCGATCACCACCATTCTCCTTATTTCATTTGTCGGGTCATCACATTGGCAAGGGCGGGAATTTGGCCGTATTTTGGCCCTAAAACTTTTCTGAGACGGCGGTCTGGTAGGATTTCGGCCGGGGCCCTGTTCTCCGTGCATTTCACATCATGTTTGGTCATCATATTACGGTATTTAGAGGGACTTGCGTCTACGGCGTTGGCTACCAGCATGCGTGCATATGAAGTGGATAGAGGAGGCGCTGTGTACTGCGGTGATCTTTCTCTACGGCAGCGACCCAGCAGGGCAAAAATTGGCATGTTGTTTTCGTTCCTCAAAGTACGATCCAGCCTGGCCAGGTGATGGTGGCCGCGTTTGGCTGAAACTCGCGGTCGTTGTTTATTGAATTTTTCCTAGTTCTCGCGTCAGAAGCTGTGTAAATAGAGCCAGAAAAGCGACCCAAAATCCACGGCCGCCGAGGCAGGCCGTTTGAGACCTTCAGCAACGACCACACGAGATCACGACCTCCACCAGTCATCTTCGAAACCAACAGGCCTCAACACCATGCGCCGCCCATGGGCACATCAACCCCAGACCGTCCGTGACAATGACAGCACCCGCGTAGACGTCAGGCTTTCTCCACCGGGCATCAAGACATCTGCGTCCGAGTTGGTGGGTAACATCCAACGCCGGCAGCCCGGGGGGGGGGGGCAGAAAGACTGCCTCATGATTCCTATGAGGCTTTCCAGTCGATCTGAACATTGGTCACAAAACGTACAGGCTGAAGACGAAAAGAAAACTCAATTGCCCGTCATCCTTCCCTCCCGTCGCCGACCTCGTCCACTCATCTCCACATCACCCTGCAGGCGCGCATTACACCCGCATACTCACCCGCATCCCTCGACTCTCGTCGACGTGTGTTGTACTTTGGGAACCCCCTCCCGGCCTGTTGTGTGTTGTTTGCCCGTCCGGCATCTCATGCAACGTGATTTATTGTACTGCGCATACCTACCTCGGACGGCGCCCGCTCCAGCGAGAGATCTTCCCTGATCAACGACGGGAAGCCTCGACCAGCACAGCGGGCAAGGGTTGGGACGCACACCCGGAAACCTGGGCATAACGCGCAAGCTGCAGTAGTGTAGTAGAGGAAAGCCCAGATTGGGGGTGGTCACGGGTTTTCGGGCACTCAGAAACATGCATACACCACTAGTCTATGTGTGTCTGCCGCATCGCCGACTTAAGAGCCAACAATCCCAGATCCAGCCGTCCAGCACACACCCCTCATGTTTGCTTGCATATACATATATATCATGTAGGCCGTGACCGTTCAGTCACAGTTTGACAACTCCCGACTCCAACGTTCCATCAAATGGAGGGGGGGCTCATGCCGCAAGGCTGACTTACTGACTGCGATTGACATACGGATGGAATCACTTCATCCCTTCTCGTCAACTTGCCCGCGGACAACATGCAGGGGGGGGGGGGGGGGGGGGGGGGGGGGGGGGGGGGGGGGGGGGGGGGGGGGGGGGGGGGGGGGGGGGGGGGGGGGGGGGGGGGGGGGGGGGG